>NW_028318478.1:8317500-8360000 GCF_062004578.1 Staurois parvus
AAATCACCCAAATCGTCATGATCAAAAGTTTACATACCCTGGAATGTTTGGCCTTGGTACAGACACACAAGGTGACACACACGGGTTAAAATGCCAATTAGAGGTTAATGTCCCACATCTGTGACTTTTTAAATTGCAGTTAGTGTCAGTGTATAAATAGTTAATGAGTTTGTTAGCTCTTATGTGGAAGCACTGACTAGGCTAGATACTGAGCCATGGGGATCAGAAAAGAACTGTCAAAAGTCCTGCGTAACAAGGTAATGGAACTTTATAAAGATGAAAAAGGACATGCAAAGATGTCCAAAGCCTTGAATATGCCAATCAGTACTGTTAAATCACCTATTAAGAAGTGTAAAGTTCAGGGATCTCTTGATATCAAGCCAAGGTCAGGTAGACCAAGAAAGATTGCAGCCACAACTGCCAGAAGAATTGTCTGGGATTCAAAGAAAAGCCCACAAGCGACCTCAAAAGAAATACAGGCTGCTCTGGAAAAAGATGGTGTGGTTGTTTTTAAGTAATAGAATACGGTGATACTTGAACAAAAATGAGCTGTTTGGTCGAGGTGCCAGAAAGAAGCTTTTACTGCACACAAAAAAGCCCAGTTACTATATGCCTGACAACACCTTGACATGCCTAACCAGGCCTTCTTGTGTCACTGATGCAGTAAAGGCTTCTTTCTGTCACCTCAACCATGCAGCTCATTTTTGTTCAAGTGTCATCATATTGTGCTCCTTCAGAACAACCACACTGTCTTTTTCCAGAGCAGCCTGTATTTTTCTTGTGGTTACCTGTGGGGTTTCCCTTTGTATCCCGAACAATTCTTCTGGCAGTTGTGGCTGCAATCTTTCTTGGTCTACCTGACCTTGGCTTGGTATCAAGAGATCCCTAAACTTTCCACTTCTTAATAGGTGATTTAACATTACTGATTGGCATAGTCAAGGCTTTGGACATCTTTTTATGCACACATTATTGCTGGGAAATTTCACTGTAGCCTACTAAAAATGAATCTGGCGGGTAAGCCAATACAAAGGTGTCCATTAACTGATGGATTTTGCATATCCTTTGCATGATATTGCAATACAGTAAAATGTAGTCCAATGTTTTTTCTCAGTACCTGATGAGATCTTCTCGGTCCTGGAATATCTTCATACTCCTCTGCACAGTGTACTTTGGGAATGTCATGCGGCCCATGTTTACCATTAAGACTATGGAAAGCAGACTCTGCCCCCCACTAGCAGCTTCTTCTACTTCCATAGATTGTGTCAATGAAAACAAGAGAAGGACTCGGCAAAATACAGCCCTGGGGGCTCTGCAAACCCGTACTGCTCGACCAGCACTGTCTTTGGCTCTGGAAACACAAGACAACAATTGAAACAATGAAAACAAATATAAAAATTTAAATGCAATGTCCCATCTCAGACTGATTTTTATCTCCATTTCTTAGAGCTAAACAATCTATTTACAAAAAATATTTAATGCTGCATCTTTTTTTTTTTTAATTTAGGTTTAAAATTTTAACGATTGCACTTAACAGTTGTGTATTTTCTCTCTAGCGGTTACCTGTACGAGAGATAGAATCAGCAATCATGCTGAAATCCTACTGGCATCAGTTCAACTACCTTGAGATTGTATTGTGTTTTACTAATCATTCTTAGGCCACAATCGCACAGGCTTTACAAAATGTGTCATTCAGCAATCACTGCAAGTAATCGCTGCCTTTGCGATCCACCGCAAATAGCTGCAGCCGCAAGTGTAGAGGCTCAGTGTCCACAGCTAGTCAGTCTCAGGTTTTTAAAAAACAGCAGCAGGAATCAGCAGATTCCTGCAGCTGCCATTTGCACCAAGTCAGAATACCTGTGCAAATGTAGTTTTGTGCTGGCCATACACAGCTAGAATTTTAGCAGATTCAGCAGACCCTGTTGGCACCTTTTAGCTCGACAAATGATCTGAAAGTTGAAAAAAAACAGGTGGAAAATTCTTGTCCAAATAGTGACTGCAGCCAATCAGATGCAGCCTCTGTTTGGGTATTCTGATAGCCCCATGTGCTGCAGCTGTCAGAATACAATATCTTTGCAGGGGGGGTTTAGATGGATGTGCATAGCTAGCCTTGGCTGACTGACAGATTTGCAATGAGGTAAGGGGAGTAGTAAAGCACAAGCATCACAGAGCACAACTCAGATGAACAAATATGGTTACCCTTATGTACACATACAACTGAAAACTATATACAGAAACAAAGTTACTATATTATTATTATTAAATACTAAGCAGATCGTGTTGGCATATATCTATAAACAAACACACACATATCACTTTAAAAACCTATTTCTTTAAAAAATAGAAGGAGATTTCCACTTTTACCTATAACAATGTAGACAAAAGCAAGCAGTTCTCTATCTGTCCTGGCACTCCAAACAACTGACTTCATTTCAGAGGTAGAATCCCGCCACCAAGCATTAACTCTCTGCCAATCAGTGTGCAAGTGTATTTCAGATGCATTTGCCATGCAATCACATTTCAACAAACTTATCTCAAACTAACTAAAGCTGATCCTAAAAGTTGGAAACCCCTTTAAACCCAACAGATGATTCAGTGTTTATAAAGGCTTCAACAAAAAATGGCACTAATATGGCCTTAATATTTTTGCAGTCTATTGCAAAAGTTACATAAACTCATATGTGAAATTACTTTTTAAGGATAGCTGAAGCAATGCCAGATTGGTTTTTAGCCATGCTGAATATGGAACGTTGTTTGGAAAGTTTCATAAACTCCTCCACCAGCTGTTGCTTTTGAGCATTGGGGTTTTTCAAGTGAAATGATTTTGCTAGATTTTTTAGTTCTGGGGCAGATAGAAGATCCAAGGCTTCGGTAAGGTCCTCCAACTCACGGTCTTCAAAACAAAAAAACAAAAAAAAAAAACAGAGATTAACCCACAAAATAAGTTTCTATATTTGTACACATTGGAAAAATAGGTATAGCAAAATTATACTTACTGTTCCAGGATATTGTAAAAGAAAGTTGCAATGATCGCCTTATACTATATTGGAACTTATGTACAAATACCATCTTAAATAAGTGTCATGACTACAAAAGAGCAACATTTTTTACCTAGAGTTATTCTCTAAATTACTAGGATCACACAAGAGATTTTTATACCGGCAACTGCATGCTTTCAATCCTGTTGAGTGAGCAGTTGTGTGAAACGCTATGAGAGCTACACTCTTAGAAAGCGTAGAAAAAAAAATTACCACTCAACTTTACTTAGGCTTGCCAAACACTGATTGAAATTTGGTTCAGCAGGGACCAGACAAATTCAGTTATATAGTTGGTAAGGTTTAATAAAGACACCAGACCATCCAGTTCAGCGTGTGTGTGTTTAATGTCACTACCGTTTCCCATATCTCTGTACATTGTATTTGCTAAAAAACACATCTAAAAGTTTTTGTTTTTTTTAACTGTCTATGCTCATAGCTGACACCACCAACTGTGGAAGGGATTTCCACAGCCTTACCACTCTAACAATAAAGAACCCATTACGCAGTTTAAGGTTACACAGCTTCTTATTCAACTTCATTGAGTGGTTGTGTGTTTTATTAAGAGAACGAAGATTGAATAGTTTTCTCCCAATGCTAGAATCACCATTGGAGAAAAGTATATTGTGATCATATCACCTCTTAAGCGGCTTTTCTCCAAGGAGAATAAGTATAGTGCTTGCAGTAGCTCCTTATAAATTAGGTCCTACAGCCTCCTTATTAGCTTTGTTGCCCTTCTCTGGACACTCTCCAGTTCCAGCAAATCCTCCTTCAGGATTGGTCACCAAAACTGGATTGCATACTCAAGATGTAGCCAGACCAGAGTTTTGTAAAGTGGTAGAATTATAGTCTTATCCCTTGAATAGATACCCTTTTAATGCAAGCGAACAGTCTGCTAGCCTTGCTTGCTGCAGCTTGGCATTGCATGCTATTACTGAGCCAGTGATCTACTAGGAACCCCAGATCCTTTTTCATCCTTGATTGCCCACCAAGGTTCTCCTAGTTGCGATTAACTAAGCTTTCATATTTTTAGCCACAAAGTGCATTACTATTTTATTGAGGTCTTGAGGTAACGTTGTTACATCCTGTTGTGAAGTTAATCTCCTGTTTAACTTTGTATCACCAGCAAACACAGAGACTGAAAAATATATAGGAACCTCAATCCATGAGTTCCAGTCAGTGTGTGGCTGTCCCCACTGGACAGAAGTCGATCGACTTCTGTTTAAGGATCATGCTGGAAAACTTCTCAAACAGTGGCTGCAGCCACTGATCGGTGCATTCTGACAGTTGCAGGACCCACCGTCAGAATACAATCTGTTAGCAGGAGAAATTCCTCTGTCCACCTTGTTTCAACCAGTTGGCTAAACAAAATAAAACTAACAGTGTATGGCTAGCATTAAACTGAAAACTCTTGTGTGACTCTGCGTTAATGTGGTAGGAATAAAACAAACCAATAAAAAAAAAACAGCAGCTGAAGTCTCCTACCTTTGTTGCATACCAGTACTGCAGCCCAGGTCAGTCTCTTGTGCATTCAACATTTCCAGTAGTGGTGGAAGTCTGTATCCCCTACCTCATGCCGTGGTTTCATCCTCCGACCTCCACAGCAATGATGTAGGGATCGGAGGATGGAACAATGGTCCCAGAAGTGGAGACTTCAGAGCTTGAATGAATCAGAGGTAGGAGACAGGGGCCCCCAAGTGAGTAATAAAAGTTCTTATCTTGCAGTGCACCTTTTAGGACCCCATCAGGGACAGATCTACAGCTACAAGTCATCCATGTAGTGTAGCACTACAGCATGTCTGAATTCCAAAGTACCCATAGTATAAGCCATACCCGACTGCAGGAAGCCATTTCTAATTAGTTCTTCAATATAAGGAGTCAAGTCAGAACCAATCTCAGAATACTCAATCTTGTTCATTTTTATCCAGTTTAACTTGCGCTGGAATAGTCGAACATATAGCTTCTGTCCACCAGCTTTAAAAAGAAATATGGGAGGAGGGGAGGGATAAAATGAATATTAGACATTAAGAAACACTAAATGAATAATTGTATAGATACAGTTATTTGTTCTTAAGCCTCACCTCCAGCAAATATATAAAACGGATTCCACTCATACACAGCCCTTCTAGTTATCACAATACTTAGTAAAATGTGTCCACCAAAAAACAAATTCTTCCTGCAAAACAACGTGAAATATTTACTTTAGAAAGAAGTCCTCCAGCGACACGGTCACTGCTGCCAGGGCATCCGTCTTCATCCGGTCTTCCTTCCGGGTTTGCTGGCTCCAGCGTGGCACAGAGCTCAGAAGAGACGCCATGAGTATGCCAACCCTTCAGAAAGCATGCACCAGTAACATCACCAGCTGCACACATGAAGAATATCTCCTAAATGGTGCATGCTTAGGACATATTCCTTGCACCTTCAGGTAAGCTTTATTATAAGCTTACCTGTAGATACAAGAGTCCCAGCGGTGTTTACTACCACTTTAAGAACCTCGACATTATGCTTTGCATTACTACATGTTAAGGTGAGCTGTGATCATGTAGCCCATTCATTTTAAAAAGGCTGGTAGTGCACATCAACGCACACAAATAATACAATTCAAAATTAATGGCAAAGTGCTGCACAAGATAGTGCCCAATGTGCCCTCAAACAAAAATGTAATCTGAGAAACGTAGCTGATTTCTCTTTCAGAACATGCCAGTTGTCTGCTTGTTATGCCAACCTTTTTTAAGTACTCAACGATTGACTCAGAACATTCATATGTTACCACTGAGTTGATACATTATAAAGGAGTGATGCTTTTTTACACACACAAGTGGAGCAATCTTGGTGTTTTCAAACCTCCTCCACGTTCTAAAGTCTTGTCACACTTAGGCTGGCCATACACTATACAATTTTCTTTCCAATTTCTGCCCAATTTCCTTTAGATTTAACTTCAACTATGTAGTGCAAGGGCCTGCTTAATTGGATGCAATTGAAAGTGTTGTTCAGGTTTGACCTCATATTATATGGTTTTTGGTAAATCTAAAGTAATTTTCTAAAGAAAATTGTATAATGTATGGCCAGTCTTAGGTGTATAATTGACCATTAAGTGGCTCAGTTTCCTCTTTAGTTAGGGTGTAAAAAAAAAACAGTTCTTTGGTTTGTTGTAGATGTTTGTATATAGGAATTATGTTTTTGAAGGATAAGTTAACTTTAGAAAGAAAATATTAAATGCACACTTTTCTGCAGGTAAAAAAATGGGCATTTATTTATTTTGTTGGGAGCCTGTAGAGCACTGCATCTGCTGATTGCTGGTGCGATGTCAGGCTCTTGCAGACTGTCAGTACACTGTCTGCCCATACCTCAGATACAGGCAGGCAGTTACTGAAGCCCAGGAAGCTCAATGGACTATGAGAGTGCTCACCATCGCTCTCGCAGTTCATTGAAAACTACAAGCCATCAGCCGCACTGGCTGAGAGTACTTTTACTCTTGGCTGTTTTTGAAGTGTGACAGCGAGTGCAAGGAGAAGGTCCAGCATGCTGTCACAAGGAGGGGGCAGAATAGGGGGAGAGGTGGTGGATGTTCAACATGTTACACCCATATTTAGTAACATGTATTAGTAACAAGTTGAGAAAGGAGAGCTTGCCCTTTAAAATGTGCCTTATTAATAGGAAATGTTTGTCTTTTGCCTTCTTATGACATCTTTTTATATTGCTTACACAGATTTTCAATGACATTTCAGATTATTTTTATTTTATATAGTTTACTGGGCTCTGGTAAGCCACCTTTCTACAAGTTAGTACATATTTGGCTCTGCTCATTTCCCCCAAGGCTGGCAAATTTGCCATATACAATATATCTTAAACCACATGGAAACACTATAAGAGTCAGGTAGCGCTCACATTCAGGACAAACGCTAGAAAAACAGTTATACTAACAAAACAATACTTTAGCAGTCTAAGGAATAGAAATATGAGAGTTGCAATTTCTAACTTGGTTTTACAGACGCAGGCCTCAGGGCTGTTATCCTGATAGGAATCTTCACCTGGAACATGTATGCAGAATAAATGTTCACTTTTTTGTTTTTCACTTTTCTGGGCTCATACTTGTTCCTGCCTGGTCAGAGATTCACTTGGCAGTGAAACCAAACTTAGGATGACAACCCCAGAACTGGCATCTTTGGAAACCACATAAGTAGGGGCAGCTCCCATATCCCTATCCTCAAAGGTTTGGGATAAAATAAAAACCATGTACCTGACATCTGATTAAATGCTGTTAAAGTGCTCGTATCTTCTTCGTTAAAAAGACTCATGTCTTCCTCATTCTCCATCACAGTTTGCAGCACCATTAAAAAATTTCGTAAATAATATGGCTGTCTATCAAACTCTGAAGCATTCTCTTTAATGCTGCCTTTGTCTGCTTCATCTTGGCCATCTGTGTCTCTTGGCTTCAGAAATTCAAATACATTGGAATCTTCCATGGGAAGAAGACTAATTTCATCTTCACTAGAAGACACGTCCAAGGGCTCAGCAAAGTTCTTGGTGGAAGCACATTGATCAGAAGAGGCCTCCTGAGGATCTCTAAATTTTGCCTTTTTACCATTGTTGGTTTTACTTGAAGGGTGACTAACCAACTTACGTTTTAAAGATTCACTGATACTGTCTGGTTTATAAAATAGATCTTCAGAATTAAAAGGTAGTATTTTCGGTCCATCATCATGAACAACTGGATCGTGTTTACGATCACTATAAACCTCAGAGGTATCACTTACAGTATCCAAACTTAAGGGCAAAGTTACTTTGTCAGTGCAATATGTACTGTCATCACTATGAAGATTATTGGAATTGCCATTACTTTTACTAGGTGGAAACTCTTTATGGAAAATATTTTTGTTAACGGAATCTTCTGACAGATCATCAAGGCAGTCAGCACCTTCCTTACTTTCAGCCCTGAGAGTTTGGTATCTCTGGGATAATTTAGAGGAAAGGCTACCCAGAGAAACCGTTTTTACCACCTTGACATCTTTTGGAATATCTGTCACAGAAGAAACATCCCTAAAATATGGGCTGTCTTGTTTCGTATTTGTTGTCTTTTTACATTGATCTATTCTCCTGACAGTTTTAGTAGCTTCAGTTTCAAATTCTTGAGGCAGTGGGGAAGCTGTGGTAGAAGAAAGCTGCACAGGTTTTTCATCTTCTACTAAAATGATATCATCATCCTCTGACTTTGCTTTAGAGCATTCTTCATCAATGTGTTTGTTCAGACTAAAGCGAGGAACCATTTCCCCACAAAGAGGACAAGAAAGTTTGGCAGGTGGAGCATTTTTAAAGAGAGTAAGTATGGATGGAGATGCTGTAGGCTGGTTTGAAGATCCAATAACTGGTGTTGAATTGTTTCGATTTTTAGACAAAGAGAGGCTTCTACGTTTCTTCTTTTCAGGAGTCTTCGTTTGTGACATAATGATATAAGATGAACTTGTCCAACATATCAAGAATCAATTAGGGTTGCACCTTGGAAAAAAAAAATATATATATTAACTTCACAATAGATCCATCACATGGAATTTAAATGTATGTGATAGATCTGTGATTAAGCAAAATTTAGGGTAGGTTCACATCGAGTTCAGTAGGATTGCGTTAGGCAACTATTCCAGCGCAGTCCCACCACAAGACAAGGTGAAATGTCTTGACTCCTACCTGACTGTTTCAAACTCCCACATTGTGGTGGTGTGCGCTGCAAAAAGGGCTGCATGCACTACATTTTTCTATTGCACCGCCTCACACCGTGTATCTTACTGATATGTCACTGTGTGACACTTCAATAAAGTTAGTTTTTAAAAAGTGAACAGTGCGCTGCACCGCAATCTGCACTGCTATCGTCCCACCACTGCATCGTAACACAGCAACAATGGGAAGATCTAAGGTCAAAAATTATAAAATCATTTCCACATTGTATTTCAATTTTGTAGCCTATTACTATTATTCTGAATGATACTGAGGTTTGTAAACTTGCTTTGTGAAGATCCCAACACATTTACTGCCTTGAATTCTGTGACACATATTCACTATGCCCTATAAGTAGGCACCGCTGTGTCACAAATTTCACAGAGCCTGCCTTCTGAACTAGAGGTGCTGGGAGGAGGAGCTTCAAGAGGTGGAGTCAGTACAGGAATCACTGCCTAGAGGTAGCAAGGTACCATGGGATATGTAGTCCTTGGAAATTAAGAGTAAACAGAAGAGGAGAAGCTGCAAAGTATGCTGAGAATTCAGGAAGTTGTGGAAAGAGATGGCCAGGAGACAGGTAGAACAGACCAAGCCATCTTCTTCCATTGCTCCAAGGTCCAGTTCTGATATTCACGTCCCCTTTGTAGGTGTTTCTGGCTGTACATACAGGTCAGCATGGGCACCCTGACAGGTCTGCGCCTACACAGTCCCATACACAAAAAACTGTGATGCACTGTATGTTCTCAGCAAGAGAATGTCACCAGCACACCACAGATCTCCATAACACTCCAAAGGTTTATTCAGCAATCACATCATTATAACAGAAGCAACAATTCAGAGCCACGCAGGACCCTCTCATCAGGCATGTGACATGCCTGATAAAGGGGTCCTGCATGGCTTCCGAAATGTTGCTTCATCACATGCCTGATGAAGGGGGTCTGCATGGCTCCAAAACTTTGCTTCTGTTATAATGATGTGATTGTTGAGTAAGGCTTTGGACCCGTTATGGAGATCCATGATGTGCTGCTGGCCTTGTCTCGCTCTGATTACCTTTGGTTCTAAATCCAAAGAGCAAAGGTAATGATTATGCACGTTATGATTAAACATGTGATCGTGTGAAACGCATTAACAATTTCTGTACACATGTCCAGGTGTTTTGTGTGTCCTATGGATCAATAAATATTTGCTATATTCATCAATCCTCCAGCAGGCGGCTAACCCTTCTTCTGATTACCTTTGGTTCTAGCCAGTGGTTGCTGAAGCATCCATTCACATTTACAGCCATCCTTCAGCCATTTGACCTACAGTAGCTCTTCTGTTGGATTGGACGACAAGGACCAACCTTCATTCCCCATATGCATCAATGAGCCTTGGCCACCCCTGACCCTGTCGCCAGTTCTCCTTCCTTGGACCACATTTAGTAGGTCCCGACCACTGCAGATTGGGAACATCTCACAAGATTTGCAGTTTTGGAGGTGCCCTGACCCAGTCTTCTATCATATACAATGTAGCCTTAGTCAAATTTCCCAAATCCTTACGCTTGCCCATTTTTCTGCTTTCAGCACATCAACTTCAGGGACAACATATTCACTTGCATCCTAATATATTCCACCCACCTAGAGGTGCCATTGTCATGAGATAATCAATGTTACCCACTTTACCGGTCAGTGGTCATAATGTCATGGCTGATCAGTGTGTGAGATATACACTATATTGCCAAAAGTATTGGGACACCTGCCTTTACACATATATACTTTAATGGCATCCCAGTCTTAGTCTGTAAGGTTCAATATTGAGTTGGCCCACCCTTTACAGCTATAACAGCTTCAACTCTTCTGGGAAGGCTGTCCACAAGGTTTAGGAGTGTGTCTATGGGAATGTTTGACCATTCTTTCAGAAGTGCATTTGTGAGGTCAGTCACTGAGGTCGGACGAGAAGGCCTGGCTCGCAGTGTCTGCTCTAATTTATCCCAAAGGTGTTCTATCGGGTTGAGGTCAGGACTCTGTGCAGGCCAGTCAAGTTCCTCCACCCCAAATCCTATCATCCATATCTTTATGGATGTTGCTTTGTGTACTGTTGCTCTGTGCACTGGTGCACAGTCATGTTGGAACAGGAAGGGGCCATCCCCAAACTCTTCCCACAAAGTTGGGAGCATGAAATTGTCCAAAATGTCTTGGTATGCTGATGCCTTAAGAGTTCCCTTCACTGGAACTAAGGGGCCAAGCCCAACCCCTGAAAAACAACCCCACACCATAATCCCCCCTCCAGCAAACTCTACACTTGGCACTATGCAGTCAGGCAAGTACCGTTCTCCTGGCAACCAGCAAACCCAGACTTGTTAATCTGAAGCATGATTTATCCCCAGAGAACACTGCTGTAGAATCCAGTGGTGGCGTGCTTTACACCACTGCATCCGACGCTTTGCATTGCACTTGGTGATGTAAGGCTTGGATGCAGCTGCTCGGCCATGGAAACCCATTCCATAAAGCTCTCTACGCACTGTTGTTGTGCTAATCTGATGGCCACATGAAGTTTGGAGGTCTTTAGCTATTGACTCAGCAGACAGTTGGTGACTTCTGTGCATCCAAGTGTGGGTTTTCTCTCACATTCTATCTCAGTGACAAGGGTCAGCAGGACATAATGGGGCAGATTTACTACAACTGGATCACTCAGAATCTGGTGCAGCCATACATGGGAGCCAATCAGCTTCTAACTTCAGCTTGTTCAGTAAGGCCGGCCATACATTGGTTGATTTTCAAAGAATTTTTTGTTCGAAAATCAGACCTAAGAATAAATCGGCCGATTTTCGCTCTGTTAGTGGGGCAATGGCACCGGCCGATTTTCATAGTTCCTCCTCATTTCATTTATCAGACATGCAGAAACATTTGTGAAAAACAACCAATTTTCAACCATTGGTGGCACCATCGAATTACAGAACAAATCATGTTTTCAATTGAAAATCGTTTGGAATTTGACCCATGTATGGCCTGCTTTAAGCTTTGAAAATCCTGGAGGCTGATTGGCTATCATGCACAGCTGCACCAGCCTTTGCCCTCTCCAGTAAATCTCCCCGTAAAGGTATTCCTGTACAGAGATGGTGTCATTCATGTATCATAGAAACTCCATTGTGACAGAATGTATAAAACACAGAGCAGTCTGGTGATGTCGAATAATCCCCCTTACACATGTCATGTGTGATATACCTTCCTCAGACAAATCCAGAGCCCCGTACACCCAGCCACAGACATCACACTACAGCCGACACCGGATTATACTCCTCCTCCCTACACCCACACCTGAACCATGGCCGCCGCCATCTTGCCTTCAAAGTTCAACCACAACTTTATTAACACGAACAGAAGCAAACCTGAAACGTGAACATTTTCTTAAATCGGTTTTAAAAACAAACGAGGCTGACTGGATTATGGCGGGGCATGCAAAATGGGCATAACAGAACGTGGCAGCCATCTTTTTCTAAGCGGAACCTTATTGCTGGTGCTCTAATTTCCGGGCGGATGAGTTTGGAAGAGGCACATCCGGTGTGGCTCTGCACATGTGACATCTCTGGGTGATCGGGGAGGATGGCAGGGGTGTTGCGGCAGAAGCTGTGGCGGAGTACGCGGGTGCTGGAGACGGTCAGCGCTCACCCCGAGCAGCTCCTCAGGTATGAGCCGACATCGGCGAGCTAATGGGACGCTTCCCCTAGGAGTAGAAGGATGATAGGACCCCGGGCTCTCCATGGAGGACAATACACAGATAGGACCCCGGGCTCTCCATGGAGGACAGCACACGGATAGGACCCCGGGCTCTCCATGGAGGACAGCACACGGATAGGACCCCGGGCTCTCCATGGAGGACAATACACGGATAGGACCCCGGGCTCTCCATGGAGGACAATACACGGATAGGACCCCGGGCTCTCCATGGAGGACAGCACACGGATAGGACCCCGGGCTCTCCATGGAGGACAATACACAGATAGGACCCCGGGCTCTCCATGGAGGACAGCACACGGATAGGACCCCGGGCTCTCCATGGAGGACAAGACACAGATAGGACCCCGGGCTCTCCATAGAGGACAGCACACGGATAGGACCCCGGGCTCTCCATGGAGGACAAGACACAGATAGGACCCCGGGCTCTCCATGGAGGGCAGCGCGCGGATAGGACCCCGGGCTCTCCATGGAGGGCAGCGCGCGGATAGGACCCCGGGCTCTCCATGGAGGGCAGCGCGCGGATAGGACCCCGGGCTCTCCATGGAGGGCAGCGCGCGGATAGGACCCCGGGCTCTCCATGGAGGGCAGCGCGCGGATAGGACCCCGGGCTCTCCATGGAGGGCAGCGCGCGGATAGGACCCCGGGCTCTCCATGGAGGGCAGCGCGCGGATAGGACCCCGGGCTCTCCATGGAGGGCAGCGCGCGGATAGGACCCCGGGCTCTCCATGGAGGGCAGCGCGCGGATAGGACCCCGGGCTCTCCATGGAGGGCAGCGCGCGGATAGGACCCCGGGCTCTCCATGGAGGGCAGCGCGCGGATAGGACCCCGGGCTCTCCATGGAGGGCAGCGCGCGGATAGGACCCCGGGCTCTCCATGGAGGGCAGCGCGCGGATAGGACCCCGGGCTCTCCATGGAGGGCAGCGCGCGGATAGGACCCCGGGCTCTCCATGGAGGGCAGCGCGCGGATAGGACCCCGGGCTCTCCATGGAGGGCAGCGCGCGGATAGGACCCCGGGCTCTCCATGGAGGGCAGCGCGCGGATAGGACCCCGGGCTCTCCATGGAGGGCAGCGCGCGGATAGGACCCCGGGCCCTCCATGGAGGGCAGCGCGCGGATAGGACCCCGGGCCCTCCATGGAGGGCAGCGCGCGGATAGGACCCCGGGCCCTCCATGGAGGGCAGCGCGCGGATAGGACCCCGGGCCCTCCATGGAGGGCAGCGCGCGGATAGGACCCCGGGCCCTCCATGGAGGGCAGCGCGCGGATAGGACCCCGGGCCCTCCATGGAGGGCAGCGCGCGGATAGGTCCCCGGGCCCTCCATGGAGGGCAGCGCGCGGATAGGTCCCCGGGCCCTCCATGGAGGGCAGCGCGCGGATAGGTCCCCGGGCCCTCCATGGAGGGCAGCGCGCGGATAGGTCCCCGGGCCCTCCATGGAGGGCAGCACACAGTATCCTGGACAATCACAATAATTGTGTAGTTACGTATTAGGGAGCCATTGGTGACATCTGCTTAGGTGTACCATATACATGACCATCTGATTGTACAATCAACTCTGGATTTACCAAAGCCACGTGATATCAAGATCTGTCCAGACTATCCAACCAGCCGGGTCCTTGTGCTAGGCAGTAGATAATAGATGTGAGGCCTCATGCACTCGAGTATCAAAATATGGTCATTGAGGGCTCATCCAGATGGACGATCAACACCATCCTCGGGTCCCAGCCACTGTCAGCTGCAATTGAATCCACCGCAGCGCTGTATGCAGTCAGCCTGCAGACTTGGATGTAGATGCAGTGGCTGCAGGGACACAATTGCATGTCAGGAGCGAAATGTACAATGTCTGCGTTCAGATCTGTGCGCCTGCTCCTGCCCGCATGTCAGATTTAGACGTGATTTTGTCCATGCAGCCACTGCATCCACTTCTGTGCATACTAGTATTAACCACTTGCTCTCCAGAAGATTTACTACCCTCCTCGCTTCATGACCAGGCCATTTTTTGCTATGTGGCGCTGCACTACTTTAAAGCAGAGTTCCACCTGAAGAAAAAAAAAAAGTCAGCAGCTACATAAACTGTAGCTGCTGACTTTTAAAATACAGACACTTACCTGACCCTCAGTCCAGCGGTGTCCTCACCATGGCTGGTTTCTCCCTGGCGCCGGCATCTACAGTGTGGGCACCCGGCTGTGACAGCTTGCGGCTTCATAGCCGGGTGCCCCCTGCGGATGCGCGAGAAGCGCTGTGCTTTATGAATGGCCCCGTAGTCTTCAGGGACCTGTTTCGTGTCCCAGAAGACTACTGAGAGGGAGGGAGGAAGACAACTTCTGATCACCTAGACGATCGCAGCAGAAGTGGGAGTGGGTACCTGTCAAATTCGGGTACCCGCTCCCCAAAGGTGCCAATCCTTAATGGGGAGCAGGGGACAAAGGCTTAAAGCGGAACTTCCCCTTGTGAGTGGAGCTCTGCTTTAACTGACAATTGCGTGGTCATACTACGCAAATGAAATTTATACCCTTTTTTCCACACAAATACAGCTTTCTTTTAGTGGTATTTGATCACCTCTGGGTTTTTACTGTGTGCGCAAAAAAATAATTTTTTTTTACTTTTTTGCTATAAAACATATCCAAAAAAATAAAATACTTTATAAATTTAGACCAAAATGTATTCTGCTACATGTCTTTGATAAGAAAAAATCCCAGAAAGTGTACAATAATTTGTGTGAAAATTATATTGTTATTATTATACAAGATTTATATAGCGCCAACAGTTTGCGCAGCACTTTACAATATAAGGGAGACAATACAGCAACAATACATTTCAGAACAGAAGGAATAGGAGGGCCCTGTTTGTGGAGCTTACAATCTAAAGGAAGGGGGAGGTGATACAAAAGGTGATAGCTGTGGGGGATGATCTGGCGGAGGTGACTCAAGTACAGTTCTTAGGTGGAGGAGATTATATAATCTTCAAAGAATGGTATAGATACTAAATTTTTTTTTTCTTATGCTAGTAATGGTGGTGATCAGCAACTTATAATGGGACTGTGTTAGTACGGCGGCTATTCTGACACCTGGTAGGAACTAACTGCCATTGACATCTCCAGTGACACTAATACAGTGATCAGTGCTAATAAAAAGCACTGTCACTGTATTGATGACACTGGGCAGGAAGGGGTTAACATCTGGGGCGATCAAAGGGTTAACAGTGTGCCGGGGAGTGTTATTGTGTGTGTGAGTGCGTGCTGTTATACTAGTGGATGTGCTGTTTTATTTTCCCTGCTTTGCAGAGAGATTAAAACCAGCACGTCCCTGCTGACAGGAGAGAGATCTGTGTTGTTTACACACACAGCTCTTCTGTCACTCGCTACGCTGATCGCCGGGTCTCGGCCATGAATCACTGGCCAGGACTCAGTGATTGACATGTAAGGGAGCCAATGATAGCACAAGTAGGTGCATGCGCGCGCCTCCTACCAGGAAAAAGCAGAATTAAGTGTATATTTATTTTATTTCGGGTACTTATATAGCGCCGTCAATTTACACAGCGCTTTACATATATATTGTACATTCACATCAGTCCCTAACCCTCAAGAGGCGTACCATCCAAGGTCCCTAACTCACATATATAGATATACTAGCGCCAATTTGGACAGGATCCAATTAACCTACCAGCATATCTTTGGAGTGTGGGAGGAAACCGGAGTACCCGGAGGAAACCCACGCAGGCACAGGGAGAACATGCAAATTCCAGACAGGTGGTGCCGTGGCTGGGATTCGAACCCATGACCCTAGTACTGCCAGGCGAAAGTGCTAACCATTTAGCCACTGTGCTGCCCCAAATATACATATATATATATATGATATATATGATTCTGCGCAGCTGGCCCGCACTGTAGCAGTAAAGTAGGTGGCAGTAAAGCTACAGTGCGCATTCAGGAAATGGTTAAGCTCCGAGGTGGATTCACACACAGCTAACAGCGGCTCCGATCTGAGGATGGGTTTGATCACCAGTCTCAATGAGCCCTTAGGGTCGTTTCACACGAGGTCGACCCATTTAGTGGATCCACTTGCTCAGTAGGGGATCTCTCCGCTGAGCAAGCAGATGACAGTTCTGTGTCCATTCCGCTGCTGCAGAGCAGACACAGAGCTGTTCGCTCTCCTCAATGGGCGGTCAGATGAAAACGGAGTGCCTGTCCATTTTCATCTGATCGGAAGGAATGGGAATTGGATCCCTACCCGCCCCTTTTTGGTGGATCGGATGTCGGCGGTTGAAAACGGACACATGTCCAGTTACACCTGCTGCTCCATAGAGGAGAATAGAGGTTCTGATCGGGTCCTCCTGAAAAACAGGCAGGCGGACCCGATCGGAACGTCCATATGCAAGAGCCCTTAAGCTGGGTACACATAAACAGGGTTTTTGTTTTAATATCTTTATGCTGCGGAATGAACCAGAAAAAAAAAAGGACAAATCCCCACATCAACACAAGTGATGTTGATGCAGGGATCTCTCCTGCTGGGACATTGGGGGAGATTTACTAACACTGGGGGAACACAGACTCTGATGCAGCTCTGCATAGTAACAATAAAAAAAAAAATAGGCTTTATTGCCAAAGCTTAACTGAACAAGCTGAAGTTAGAAGCTGATTGGTTTCTATGCACAGCTGCACCAGATTTTGTTTGCTCCAGTTTATAGTAAATCTCCTGCATTGTATTGTAAGGGGGGGTCTCCTGTTCCATGCCAGAATACACTGATCAGCAGTTGTAGCCATTGGCTGCGAGCACTGATCGAATGTTGGTTTTTCAACAAGATAGTTCAACAGCATTAATCATTAGACCAACTGCTGTTGAACAGACAGCTGTACACACGGACCAAAATTTTGAACTGATGAATTTTCGGCCCTTGTGTGCTGGGCTTTATGCTTCACCTTTCTGCCAGGAGTGTACGCAAATTCATGCATAGAATTTCATTCTACTGGGTAGAACATTCATTTGTTGTAGCCACTAAGCTGAAACTTGCACTTTTTTTTTTCTTTCTAATGCTCTGAACACTGCTCTAAATTATATATTAAACCACTTCAATACTGGGCCCTTTCACCCCCTTCCTGCCCAGGCCAGTTTTCAGCTTTCAGCACTCTTATTTTTTGAGACGGATAGAGCTTTCTTTTGGTGATATTTAATCACCACTGGGGTTTTTCTTTTTTGCTCAACAAAAAAAAATGAAAATTTTGGGGAAAAAAACCCTCTCTCTTGGTTTCTGTTATCAAATTTTGCAAAAGGGTAATTTTTCATCTTCCCTGATAGGTGCTGATCCTCCGTATAAATGTCCCTGTCACAGGAAAGCTGGTTAACGGCTTTCTTTTCCTGGACAGTGACAGTGCTGAGGAAAGGAAATGCCAATAATCAGCATTTGTTTACATGTGATCAGCTGTGAGCTGACCACAAGGTAAAGAGGCAATGTCATTGGCTCTTTACTCTGATCAATGATGCGCTGTGTCTGAGGGACACAGCTCAGCACTGACTGCTGCGCTGCACGCCACGAATGAGCGGACATCATATGACGTCCTCCCAGAATGAGAGTGGTCCAGCCTGGCTGTCATTGTACAATAGGCTGTGTGGGAACCAGTTAAATGACACGATGTGCATGGACACATTGACTAATACTGAGCTGGGTTAAGAGGCATAAGAAGAATAAGATCATGCTTCTAAGGTCCATACAGTCTGGGCTTAATAGAAGTTGCTCCTGGAGGAGTTTAGCGTTTTGCCTGTAGAAGTGACTGTTCTCCTTTGTGCATGCACATTAGGCAGGCTGGAGCGTTCTTTATAGGGATTCACTGAAATTCCGGCAGCCGAAAATAGCCTTGTTGACATTTTGCTGATAGGATAAAGTGAGCTGATACAGGTGCCTATCACTGCGGCCCTCGGGCATTCGCCACATCCTACCCTCTCCTGATTGGGTGAATCTATGGCATCCTGGAAGCTAGGAGGAACTCTGAGTCCATATAGCAAAACACAGGGAATGCTTTTCCTGTGTGCTTCTAATTTGGTTCTGGGTACGTGTTTCCTTTCGCAAATCCTGTGTGACAGGGATGGGGAAGAAGAAAGCAGCATGAGGTTTAGGAAGAGCCCTGATCCTAGACCAAACTCAGAGCCAGAAGGGCAGCAGGTGAAAGATTTCAGGGTGAGTGTGCCTATGTGACACGTGTGTCTGGCTGGGGAAGGGGGCTGATAGAACGTTACACCCCTTTATATCTCAGCTGCCTCATCCTCTATGGCAGAGGTCTCTAAACTGAGATCCAGGCTAGATGTGGTCCTTTCCTTGCCTTTATCTGGCCCTTAGGCACAATTTTCCCACTGACACCAACTATGGGGCACTATTTCTCCCACTGACACCAACTATGGGGCACTATTTCTCCCACTGACACCAACTATGGGGCACTATTTCTCCCACTGACACCAACTATGGGGCACTATTTCTCCCACTGACACCAACTATGGGGCACTATTTCTCCCACTGACACCAACTATGGGGCACTATTTCTCCCACTGACACCAACTATGGGGCACTATTTCTCCCACTGACACCAACTATGGGGCACTATTTCTCCCACTGACACCAACTATGGGGCACTATTTCTCCCACTGACACCAACTATGGGGCACTATTTCTCCCACTGACACCAACTATGGGGCACTATTTCTCCCACTGACACCAACTATGGGGCACTATTTCTCCCACTGACACCAACTATGGGGCACTATTTCTCCCACTGACACCAACTATGGGGCACTATTTCTCCCACTGACACCAACTATGGGGCACTATTTCTCCCACTGACACCAACTATGGGGCACTATTTCTCCCACTGACACCAACTATGGGGCACTATTTCTCCCACTGACACCAACTATGGGGCACTATTTCTCCCACTGACACCAACTATGGGGCACTATTTCTCCCACTGACACCAACTATGGGGCACTATTTCTCCCACTGACACCAACTATGGGGCACTATTTCTCCCACTGACACCAACTATGGGGCACTATTTCTCCCACTGACACCAACTATGGGGCACTATTTCTCCCACTGACACCAACTATGGGGCACTATTTCTCCCACTGACACCAACTATGGGGCACTATTCCTCCACTGACACAAACTATGGGGCACTATTCCTCCACTGACACCAATGATGGAGCACTATTCCTTTCACTGACACCAAGGCTGACACATTCCACCTACTCATACCAATGATGAGGCACTATTCCTCCACTGACACCAGTGCTGGGGCACTATTCTTTCCACTGACACCAGTGCTGGGGCACTATTCTTTCCACTGACACCAGTGCTGGGGCACTATTCTTTCCACTGACACCAGTGCTGGGGCACTATTCTTTCCACTGACACCAGTGCTGGGGCACTATTCTTTCCACTGACACCAGTGCTGGGGCACTATTCTTTCCACTGACACCAGTGCTGGGGCACTATTCTTTCCACTGACACCAGTGCTGGGGCACTATTCTTTCCACTGACACCAGTGCTGGGGCACTATTCTTTCCACTGACACCAGTGCTGGGGCACTATTCTTTCCACTGACACCAGTGCTGGGGCACTATTCTTTCCACTGACACCAGTGCTGGGGCACTATTCTTTCCACTGACACCAGTGCTGGGGCACTATTCTTTCCACTGACACCAGTGCTGGGGCACTATTCTTTCCACTGACACCAGTGCTGGGGCACTATTCTTTCCACTGACACCAGTGCTGGGGCACTATTCTTTCCACTGACACCAGTGCTGGGGCACTATTCTTTCCACTGACACCAGTGCTGGGGCACCATTCTTTCCACTGACACCAGTGCTGGGGCACCATTCTTTCCACTGACACCAGTGCTGGGGCACCATTCCTTCCACTGACACCAGTGCTGGGGCACCATTCCTTCCACTGACACCAGTGCTGGGGCACCATTCCTTCCACTGACACCAATGCTGGGGCACCATTCCTTCCACTGACACCAATGCTGGGGCACCATTCCTTCCACTGACACCAATGCTGGGGCACCATTCCTTCCACTGACACCAATGCTGGGGCACCATTCCTTCCACTGACACCAATGCTGGGGCACCATTCCTTCCACTGACACCAATGCTGGGGCACCATTCCTTCCACTGACACCAACGATGGGGCACTTTATGGTGTTCTCACCCTCTAATTTGTGTCTGATGGGGACTGATGCATCATACATCCCTTTATATCTATACTGCAACACTGTACACAAATTACATTTATGTCATTTGTTTGCCACAAATAGAGCTTTCTTTGGTGGCATGTGATCATCGCTGGGTTTTTATTTGTTTCTCTATGAAAGAGACCGCAAAAATTCTGCTGCATATATACATTTTTAAAAACTGTCCATTTCAGTTTTGGTTTTTTTTTCAGCCAAGTGCATTGTGAATTTTCGGTTTCAGCACGAGAATTTTAATTTTGGTGCACCAGTAGTTTTTTTAAGCTCAGCACTTAGAGACAGAAAAAAGCCTTCTGTTTTGCATTTTTTAGAACGTTTTCTGGAAAAAGAAAAACACTCAAATGTTCCTAAATCTAGTACAAAAAAATACTCATTAGCTTTTTTTTTTTTTTCTTTGTGTGTGAGCATGGAGCCTAAAAGTGGCATTGTTTTCTGGCCATGTGCCTGTAGTTTTATGGAGATTTGTACAATCTCCCAGCAGCCTCTTGGAATGCTTCACCACCTATGATCAGGAGGACCTTGCTGTCTTACTTCTTCTGTATAGTGATGAGCTCAGGCAGGTTCAGACATGAGTCCAAACCCACCTGAGTTATCCTGCCGGAAAGTTGTCAATGTTGACAGCCAATCATAGGTATTCCCTTCCCTGCAGCTGCTCTTAATAGCACTGTGATGGACTCCAGACACATCAACTGGGTATCTCTGCCAAGAAGCTGCTTCCCAAGCTCTGGAACCCGAGGCAGATAACTATAGCTACCCCAAAGAACTAGACAACACCAGTAAACAAGAACTGCTTTATTAGAGAAACACACTGAACTTTTACAGAAAACCCATCAGGTAAGAGCTAAGCATCCCTCGCATACGTGGGGCTGCATGGTGAGGGATGCCAGAAATCCCCTGAAGGGGCACCCCATGGGAGGTGGAGAACCTGCCCATAAGGCCACATACCCCCCTCCCCAAAGCTTTCAAAGCAAGCATAGGGAACTACACCCTACTAATCCTGCAAGCAACAAGCTATGTCATACTAAAAACACTGTGAGTTACATTAAAGTGAATCTCTCTGGTACCACATACTATGGCCTAATTGAGACAGGAGCTAGTTAACCTACCAGCATGTCTGTGGAGTGTGGAAGTAATTCTGAATACTTGGTAGAAACCCATGCAAGCACAAAGAGAACATGCAAACTCCATGCAGGTAGTATCAAAGTTGGGATTTGAACAGACTGCCCTGGTGCTGCGATGCAGAAGTGCTAACGGCTAGGCCTCTGTGCTGCGCATATATTCATACCACGTACAGAGTGTGCTAGCCCGTAACAACCAGAATTTGTTGGCGTTACATTTTATTGGCATTTAGAGCAACTATCCCCCTCTTAAATGTAGTTTGTATTGCAACATGCAAGAACTGAACATTATATATTTTAAAAAAGCATCTCCATCTCAACCTTTTTCATTTTCTTTATTTTATTCCTATTTTAGTGTTCAAGAGGGACTTGCTTCTGAATTGTCCAACTTAACAAAGGCTCTCTATGACTTCCATAAATCGGAGGCTGTTCTTGGTGTTGGAAGCCCTCTTAATAAACTTATTACTGAGAATTTTGATGAGGAGCAAATTTGGCAGCAGATTGAACTTCAGAACAGTGCTGTTCTTGACCACTTCAAGAAGGCAATCGGTGAGACTGTGAAGGACAAGGACTTATATATTTTTCAGGTTTCTGAAGAGGAGGAGGAAGAGGTATCTGAAAATCCTAATGAGGAAGAAGACCAAGATGGAGGATCTGAAGAAGAGCCTGAACCAATCTCTGACCATCACGACATTAAAGGAAGTAATCGTAGATTATCTGATAGTAAAAATACTAAAAAGACATCGGTGGTGGAAAGATTCAGCGATGATGATTCGGATATGGACTTTGATATTGATAAACTGGAACAACAAAGCAAGAAAAAAATCAGTAAAAAACCTCTGAAACAGCCAGCTGAAAAGTCCATTGTGGATGACCAGTTCTTCAAGCTGTCAGAAATGGAGGCTTTTTTGGAGGCAGCTGAGAAGGAAGATGGTAGGGACAATGATGATGAGGAGGAGGAGGAGGAGGAAATGGATTATTTTGAAGATATTGGATCTGATTTTGATGATGATGATGAAGATGAAGAGTTCCAAATGGGAAACACAAAAAAACTGGTAAAATGTGTTCATTGCTGCCTTTTTTTTTTTTTTTTTTTTTTTACAGGCATGATGGGATAGTTAAATACATATTTGCTGAGAGGTCAGATCTTTAAAATGTTGGCAGTCAACTCACCCCCCCCCCCCCACCTTCCTACTTACCTTTAGTGCTCTTCAAAGCAAATACTTAGCTGCACAGTGAATCTAGCATTGTCCTGCTGCGATCTGCTGGTTGGATGCCATACAGTGGGTCATATTCAGTTGGCTGGCTCTTTTGGGTGCAGGCAGCCAGCACCAATGACATTTCATAACCACCTTCCAGCCCACTCTATGGATTGCCTCCCTGGCCTCTGTGGTGTTGGGGACAGGGTTAAAAAAAATAGAAGAAAAAAAAAAATCTTGATATTCTGCTTGGGGAGGGGGGAGTGTGATAAAGTGGAGCTAATTTCCTTTTGGAAAATCTGCCTTTACCGTGGCTTATCCTATTATTTCACTGCAAGTTTATCAGACCAGATGTGACTGATCAAAAGTAATACTCTACCGTCTCCGATAACATGAAATATAAATGTTCCTGGCGGACAGAGAAAATGTGATCTAGGTTGCCTAGATGGTAGGCATTTGCAGGAGCTAGGGGGAGCAGCAGTTTTTTTATAAATGGAAAGGAAACAAATGCTCTGAGTTGGTAAAGGTGGCATATGCCCATTGATTTGTGTACAGTGGAAATAATCATGGTAGGTCCAGTTTAAGTGGCAAGAAAAAGCAGAGCAACGATCTTTGCAAATTTTGCAGGACTGTGTGTCGTATATATTCATGGAAATCTGTGGCAGAGGGTCTTGCAGGGATTACTTGAACTGTCTGTCCAGCCCCCACAAAATATAGAGGCAAAGGTACAGAAATACTGCAGAAACAGTTTCATATCCCAACCTGTTACACTCCATAGTTTAAGCTGAGTGTTTGTTTTTATTTATTTCAGGTACTTGTATAGCACTGTCAGTTTTACGCAGCGCGTTACATATATATTGTACATTCACATCAGTCCCTAACCCTCGAGGGGTGTACAATCTACGGTCCCTAACTCACATTCATACATACACATACTAGGGCCAGTTTAGACAAGATCCAGTTAACCCACCAGCATGTTTTTGGAGTGTGGGAGGAAACCGGAGTACCCGGAGGAAACCCTCGCAGGCACAGGGAGAATATGCAAACTCCAAGCAGGTGGTGCCGTGGTTGGGATTCGAACCAACGACCCTAGTACTGCCAGACGTAAGTGCTAACCATTTAGCCACTGTGCTGTTAATACAGAAAAGTAAAAATGTATCCAAATTAAGAATGATGACCAGTTTTTTTTCCCCTACTCTTCTCTACTGGTTGGTCAGTGAAAAAGAAAAAAATCTTCACAGCAACGTAAGCATCTGACCTGTTCATTGGGATTTTGAGTGTTCGCTTGGTATTAATTGGTATCATTGTTTGTTATCCTCATTTTATTTAGGGCTCTTGCATATGGTTGAATAGGGCTGTACACTGCCCAGATGAGTGTATATTTGCAGGTGTTTCCAGCCATGGACAGGAACCCTGTACAAATCCTTGATGGGCTGAAATTATCTGCAGTTGTCTGCATGTAATCACCCATGGAGTGATTACCTATGGTTAGAAAGGGATGTGTCTGTCTGCATCCAGGAGCACACATCTATTCCTAACTGGAGGAATTCTATGCTCCTACTATACACTTTCATTTTATAACATCAGCATTTCTAACCATAGTTATTTTTTCACAATCCAAGCTTTCTTGAATGCTGCCTGTATGCTAGCGATCTCTTTCCACAACTGTCTGGAATCCCATTATGCTTTGCAGATATCCCATGGTACTGTACTACCTTCAAGTGGTAATTCCTGTACTGATTCCACCTCCTGAAACTCCTCCTCTCAGCACCTCTGTAGTACAGAAGGCAGGCTCTGTGAAATGTGTGACACAACAGTGCCTACTCATGGGGTATACTGAATAAGTGTCACAGAATTCAAGGAGGTAAATGTGTGGGGATCTTCCAAGTGTACAAACGTCAAGATTATTCAGAGTAATAGGGGTAAGCTATAAATAATAGAAATATAGTGTGGAAATGAATCCTTATTTACATGCAATTGCACATGGAGCGATTACCCCCAAGCTTCTCTATGGTCAAAATGTAAACCGCTGAAGACCATAACAGCCTGATGTTGATTTTTACAGGCCTCCTATCTGCAGCTAATTATAAACCCCTGGCTGTATCTGCTGCAGAAATGTTCTCATCCAGGCAGTGCATGGTCCTATTCAGCTGTGTGCATGAGCCCTTACAGTGACTACTGCAGATATAAACAGTAATAAAAACATATTGTTTGCTTTTTAGTTAACGAAAAGTGCCAGGGACCTTCAGTATCAAGATTATTTTGACCCAGTAGATGGGGATGAGAATGAGACAGACCGACATCTTGGTGAAGAAGAAGAAATTGAAAAGTCAGATGAAGAAGAGGAAGAAGGGGGAGAACATGATGAGGAGGAGGACAAAGAAGAACTGTAAGAGGTTTTTTTCGTATTTGCACTGTTCTTCTATATAATGGTTAGACCACATAGTTCTCTAGCTAATATTAACGGAGAAGTATGGCCTATAGCTCTTTTGGCTATACTCCTTTTTATGGATCACAGGAGTTGGCCCGCTGTCAGCTGATGTCACTCAGCCGGTCCAGGATCCACTGGCAACTGGCTTAGCTTCTCAGCAAACCTTTCAGAGCTTTAGATGGACTCACCCGCCCCCTTCACAGCCCAGATCTCCAGTCAGCGCTGGAGGGGCAGAACAGAGAACCAGTGGTTTGATAGTCACCGGCTCTCTACTCACTAAAGACTGAGAACCTAGCGATCTGCAGTCTTTAATTGCTCAGTTCTCAGTCTTAGAAGTGGCAGGAGACAGATGCAGCTGGGATTGATGCTTCATCCACTTAGGTGAGTATAACCTTTTTTATTTATTTAT
Source organism: Staurois parvus (assembly GCF_062004578.1). NCBI lineage: Eukaryota > Metazoa > Chordata > Amphibia > Anura > Ranidae > Staurois > Staurois parvus. Next base: position 8,343,349 of record NW_028318478.1, read on the forward strand.
TTATTGTTAAACCCATACTTCTCTTTTAATGATGAACTCTGGGCTAATATATACTTTTATTAAAGCAAAATTAAAGTTTGGCTGTCCCAAACTGCAAGCAGACAGGCTCTTTATTGCAGAAGGAACATGCAATGTCTATTCTCCAGTAAAATACACCTACCTGCCTGCTTGCTGTCTTCTCCAGGTTGTAAATTAGCTGCGCATGTGCAGCTCAGCTTACATCTCCAGCACAGTCCTTGTGTGCCAGGATGACTGACTCCTGCACATGCACAGCAGTGATGTCAGTATGGGCCAGCCAATGTAGGTACTGGCCTCTTGCAATAATCTATACAGAAGTGCTAAGTCTAAGTGCTAAGTCTGAAAGAGGGTGTAATACGACTGGGAGCCAGTCTCCTGTGCTGCATGAAAATGTACTGACAATAAACACGTTTTGAGAGGACAAAGCAAAGTGAGTAGATAATGACCACATGAATCTATAGATTTTATATTTTACTGTCCAATCAGAAAGCTAGTAGCCAAAGCTTTTTTTTTTTTTTCTTTTTTTTTCTTGTACCTATAGGGGAGCTTTTCCTTCATTTTCTTGGGACACAACCAGAAAGAATGTTAAATTCTCTCTTGACAGCTTCACTGGAACACATGCCCACAATGGAAGTTTTCCTTCTATTTATGTTCCAGTGACAACTCAACATTTTTGATTTTATCTCACTTTCAGCCCCACTGACAGCAGTCTGAAGGACTAAAAAGGTGAATCTCCCTATCTGTCTGAGGTTATTTGCTTTTTCTGCAAAGACCAATTATTAAATCTTTCAGGAGTGAATTGGATGAGGACGACGAAGAGGAGGATATGATGGAGGAAACGGAAGAAAGTAAAAGGGCAAAGCAGGCCTTCAAGAGGGTGACCTTTGACCTTTCAGATGGTAGTGATGGAGAAGATGTTGGTGACATACTTGGTGGCAAGAAGAATCAAGAAAAACCTCTGGAATCAAAGTCCTCATTTGAGAAGAGGGAAGAGAAGGTCAGTGGTAGAAACTCTGAATAAAAACTAATCTCAATGAGTTATTTTCTGTAGGTCTGTTTAATATATATATAAATATAACCTCGCATTTGCAAGTGGAAATAACATGGGGGGCCACTGTGTCCCAGGCAGTAGTGGCAGATCTCTGTTGTGTCGGCACAGCGCCCCCCTCACGAACTGGTGGATCAAGGTACTGCACAGCTTTTACCTGTGCGCACATGGAGGAGGGGGGAGTTCATTGTGGGGTGCACAGAGCGGCCCAAGTTTCTCCCAGATCTTTTCTTGTTGAGTTCCTGCCTGACACTGATCTGCCTCCAACCCCGGCTCAGAAGGGGGGGTTTGCCCCCCTCCCCTGCAGCTTTTCCTTGGGGTTTGTTCTTTCTTGTACAGCAGTGGTAGTAGCAGTGGCTCCTCCACCTGGCCAGATCCCCAGAGATGCAGCTGGGATCAAGAGAACAGTGAGGCTGGCAGAAGAGTGACTGCTGCTTCTGGGAATTCTGTACCCTGGTGTGTACTCTGTACCATGCTGTGCACCCTGTACTCTTCTATGGGCTGTACTATACTTTGTACCCTGCTGTGTTCCCTGTACCATTATCAGTGAGGCCATGAGTGGTCTGTCTGTGTGCGGAGGGGGGCGGTAACTAGGAGGTGGGATCTGTCAGTTGGGGACTAGAGGAGGACATGGGATGGATGAGATGGTACTGGAGGAGGACATGGGATGGGGGAGATGGAACTGATGATTGGAGGAGGACATGGGATGGAGCAGATGAGACTGGAAGAGGAGGACATGGGATGGGGGAGATGACACTGAAAGAGGGGGAGATGGGACTGGAGGAGGAAGAGGACACAGGATGGAGGAGATATTTATATTGCTTTATGTTAATATTGTTAAAGCAATAATATTTGTTTGTTGTTAAAACATTAACAGTGTCATTTCATGAGATAATTTATGAGGACGTGTTTAGGGGTGGGGCAGGGTAGGGTTTGGGTGGAGCAACTGGTGGCGAGTAACCCTTAAGGCCTGGCTAGTAGCTCAGGACTTTAAATTTTGAGCCCTGACATACAGTACAGTAGTAATGATTGTATACCTCCTTGATAAGTGCTGACTTACCTTATCTACAAGAATCATGTAATTATTGAATCCTGATTGTTTGACTTCATGAACTGCAAAGTATTCTGCAGATTGGACAAATCTACATGCACAAATTATGTTAAACTGTTTTTCTGAAAAGATCATATTTGCGAATTAATTTGCTCATCATTACTTACACATATATAAGGTTTTATCTAAGTAGCCTTGTTAAACACAATCTGGAAATGAACTCACTATTCCAACATTCCTTCACTCGACAGATTCATGTACCTGTTGTAGACGGGTACATGAATTCGGGGCACGTTCCAACTATGGTGGCGCAATGAAACTGGGGTGTCTGTATGCTCCCCAGTGCAGTGATGGGCAGTTTTGTTCCTGGGGGAGTAGTGCCTGATGGGGATTCGCAGACACTAGTCCCCCATCAGGCCTACCCCCTTGTTATAGGCAGTGGGCAGATCCTTGGCTAAAAAGCAGCCTGTATTGGCTGTCAAATCTGCCCATTGTCATTACACACTTCCGCATCACGAGTTACTAGGATGTTGTTGTGAAGCCGACAACATCCTTAACCAGTGACAGAGAGTGGGTACCAGCGGCAAATATGCCACACTACATGAAGGGATACTCTGCCTGTCTCTGTATGACAAGTTAGAGTAGGGATTCATTGCCTCCGGTTTAGTTTTCTACAATTATTTGAAATTGGTACGTTAATAGCTCCTCTTTGTAAAAGTGGTGCCATTAAACACTACCTGAATTTGCTGCACTTGTCGGTAAAGTTACTGAAACTGGTGGTAGCGATTCTTTAATCTGGCACAGATCTCATATAGAGAAATGCCAAATTGGTGTAACTTTTTCATAGCTCTTCTTAGGGCTCCAGAGCAACTTGTGCAGTCATGGACCACAGTTAGTGTCTGATTAGCTGTGGAATGAATGGAGCTATGATAACACTGCAAACTGAACTTCAAAGCTCTTGATTCCTATTGTAGCTTACTAACAGCACCAGAACAACTATGCAGCTAATATGGTCCCGAGGGAAAGCTGTGAGCAGCACTAGTTTAACATGGTGTTCTGCAGCAGATACGGATCAATGCCTGTGTTGGTAAACTGATAATCCATTTGCATAAGAAGCATAAATGGGTTTGGAAGGATAATTGAATACATATATGTGAAAGAATGCCTATCACACACCACTCCTTTGTAAACAAGAACACTCTGGGGATGTACTTTTTTGCGTGTTGCATTATCCATTACAACCAATGGAAATCTATCAAAACGCATGTCATTGTAAGTTACTGCATATTGAGCACAATCGAAAGTATATTTCAACCCGCATTACGTGGCCTTTCTCATCAACACACTTTGACATGAACTTTGATGTGTTTTTCATGGATTTCAATGGAATACACATTAGGCAAAAAGACTCCAAAATGCAAAGGTGTGAATGGGCCGTTAGCGGGTTGTAAAAATAGCTTTGGTTTTCTGTTTCTGTGATTTTAGATTTAAATGCATTTCTTACAAGACATACGTGTTAAAACACCTTGTACGTCTATTGATCTAATCCAATAAACCGCATTTAATCCAAGATGTAAAATAAAAATTAGCTGGTTACCAACATGTACAAATGTAATGGCCTTTTCTCTTGTGTTTAAACTTTTCGATTCACAGATGAGTGAGAAGATTCAGACACTCCAGAAACAAATGCTTGGAGAGAAATCCTGGCAGCTGAGCGGAGAGATAACTGCACAGAAGAGGCCTGAGAACAGTTTGTTGCCCGAGTCCTTGCTCTATGACCATGCCACCAGAATGGGTAGATTTTTGTTTCTTGCAGTTAATATATATGTATAGTGTGTTTATGTGTAAAATAAAAAAAAAGTATATATATATTTTATTATAATTATGTTTGGCATCCCTGATATCTGTATTGACATCAAAAATATTAATTTTTTGGCAAACCTTGGGTCCTGACATTTGTGTGGATTTTCTTTGACACATACCACCTACTTAAACATTGTTGCGCACAAGTACACCACTTCATTGAAATGGTATTACCTGATGGATAATACCTGATGGTATTACCTGAAGGATAATGCACCCTGCCACACTGCAAAAATGATTCAAGACTGGTTTGAGCAATGCAAAAAAAAGTTTGAAGTGTTGACTTGGCCTCCAAATTCTCCAGAAATAAATTTAATCGAGCATCTGTGGATGTGCTGGAAAAACAAGTCTGATCTATGGAGGCCCCACCTCGCAAGTTGCAGAACTTAAAAGATCTGTTACTGATGGCTTGGTGCCAGATACCACAGCATACTTTCAAAGGTCTGGTAGTGTCTTTGCCTCGTTTGGTCAGGTCTGTTTTGGTGGCAAAAAAGGGGACATACTCAATATTAGGTGGAAAGTCATGGCTGATCAGTATAATGGGATTTTTGTAGTTGCTGTAACTATCGTTTTCTGGATAGCCTGGAGTCTGTGCCCTGTTATGTCAGAAGTTCCTACCACAGTCCCCCTTTACATCACAAGTTCTCATCAAAGTCCTTCTTTACATCTGGTGTCCCTGTCAGAGTGCCCCCTTACATATGATCATTTACCCTGATCCGAGTGCTCCCTTACATCAGATGTTCCGATTACAGTACTCCTTACATGGATTGTCCCCTTCAGAGTTCCCCCTTACATAAAGCATCTGCATCAGACTCCCGGATCAGTGGATGCACGGAGACCTGGTGGAGTACAATTAAAATCTCATGGGGCACAGCCCACCCCAGCACCCTCTTAGATCCGGCCATGGATTTGACACCACCACCTTCAAGAGCTGGATACTAGATGCAACTAAAATCAAAATCACGCCAGGGGCAGCCCTCTGAGAGGGGTTTGACCACCCTCAATCTGCAAGATAGGATTCAATTAGTAGCCTGCAGTTTTAGAACAACACCACTGAGACAGCCAAGAGACTGGGCGGGTGCACTGAACTCCGAAAATAATTTTATGGTGAGTGCAAAAATCCCATTTTCTCTATCATATAGCATTGAAGGACACAGCGGTACTTCTTCTTGGATGGGACATCCCAAAACACTGCCAGAAAGAGTGGCGGGCCCATGAACATAAACAGAACAGGGAACCGCACCCGGCAGAACTCAAACTGCCACCTGCAAAAACGTTCCAACCAAAGCTGGCATCTGCACAGGCAGCTACGTCAACTTGGTAAAAGTGTCATAAAGCAAACCTGAACAACAGAAGCAGAAAGATGAAACGCCCAAGACACACTAAGTACCCTTGTAAAATGCACAGTCACTGGGAATGAAGGATCTTCAACTGAAAAGTGTTGACCAAAGCTAAGGATTATGAAATCTATTTCTCTGATATGATTTGGTAAATTAAAAGTTCTTACCCAGAAGTGAAAGGTTTAACACAACAACCAAAATTTATTGGTGAGTAGGATGCAGGTCTAAAAGAAACATTTAAGAAAGCTCTAACATTACAAAATACAAACTGAGACAGAAAAGACCTAAGACAAACCTTTTCGATATAAGTGCAAGGGATATATTCCATAATTACCATGGAACTGTACGTTTTGGATTCCATTCTCTTAACTGGTGTTCCAAAGAGAACCTCTCTCTCCAACTCGTGTCTATTGTTATAGGCCACTCCCCCATTAGTTTTCATGGAGTAGCTCTGATTGGTTGGCAAATCTATTCCCTTTCATAATTGGCTAACTTCATATTCCCTGTATTTAGCATACACCAACCCCCTTTACGGCAAATCTTAGCACACCCTTTATGGAGTAGTTCATGACATTTTCCTGGGAAATTAATCATGAAAGGCTGGCCACCTTCATTTCATATCTAAATGAGGGATCCTTTTGAAGTGGATGTTTGTGAAGCCAACAGGTTTGGGTCCCATTGTTAGAAAAACTAACTCTGGCACTGAACTGTCTGACAGAGTATTGAGGAGTGTGGAGACTTCTGTTACACAGTAAAGAAATTGTAATTAATAGAATATTCCCTCTGGCAACTTAAACCATCCCCAACTATCTGTAGAGCATGGACTTATGGGAAGACCTATTACACACCCATAATGATACAGCTCTAACTGAAACATATTAATAATTACAATATTATTTACAGTGGTTATTGGAGATTTCACGTAAAATCTAACAAAAGGCATCGGCCTGGCTGACCGGATGACAAATCCATCTAGAAATGGAGGAAGATGAAGTATCTTGTCCCAGTCTAGAACCATTGGAACAATGAATAAAGAGTCCGATTTATGATCGGAGGATGTAGTAAACTCTAACAGCCCTCACCACCTCCAGGCAATAAAGAGCCACTTCCCTCAGGTGAGAGGGATATGAAGATAGGGAAGGCAAAAATTAAAATTCCACTCCCATGTTAAAAAGTTCGAGGCATGTCACAGGCTATTAGCATACTTGACTTTCCAAAATGGCATCTAAGCTTCGCACAGTATGTTGACACTGCCTGTCTGATGCATTACGCCTCCTTCGGCTTTCCAGGTGAATGCTGAAGATCGTGGTCTCTAATATAAAAGCGCAATTGACCTTCCTTTTGCAGTGGGGTCCATGATATAAGTGAGGAGATAACCATGAGGTGTGGCAAAGGGCACGGTTGTGTTTTTTCATGCTGCAAAAAGTCATGTTGTTCTGGCAAGAATTATATATCGATTGCGCGGAGATTGGTTGGTGTATGGGACTCACATTGGACTATGTTTTTGTTTTTTTATGTTTTAAGAGCTATACTGTATATATTTTTTGCACATTCACAGAAGGTTACTAAATACTGGAGGTATCTGCTTATGATAAAGGGTTATTGTATGAGGTTATTTGATTATATTGAAAGCTCTTCACGAGTATGAGTATCAGTGAGAGAGAGACGCCAATCAGACCCTTTCATGAACATTCACTGCAGGTGAGCCTTTCAGGTGCATGTATTTTAAATGACATTGATTTACTACCAGTGAATGTCTGTTGAAAGTCACATTTACTGCTAATTTAATAGATATTAGATATATACTCCCCTTCATCAGCCACCTTCAATGGATGGTTTCCTATATGAAGAAAACGGCTTTAACCGTTTATAGGAAATGACAGGCGGGCAGTGGCTCTGTTGTTCAGGGAGGACATCCTGTGATGTCCTCCGACTCTAACTGCGCATGTGCGGCCCCGGGTGGTGATCGGTGGTGTGCTCTATCTCTGGGACTCAGTGTATCACCGTTCGCAGTAAACAGCCGATGACACAGGCTCCATCATGTGATCAGCTGTGCAATGTAAATCGGAAATGCAGGTTATTAGCTCTCCTTTCCTCATGCTGACAGCGCGTGAGGAGAGGAGAGCCGGTAAGCAGCATTTCTCAGAGGGGACATTTACACTGATCAGCAGTCCTCTGATATCAGTGCTGCCTGTCAGTGCCCATCAATGCCACATATCGGTGCCCATCAATCAGAGCTGCCTTTCAGAGCCAACTATCCATGCCAGTCAGTGACGCCTATCGGTACCGCCAATCAGTGCCATATGAGTGCTTTAGTATGATAGTGATGTAGCGCTATAAATAAACGAATACCTTTTATACACAATATATGGTAGTAATGCACAATTATATACAGATCTATTCAGGTGATATTTGTAGGTGATTAGTGCAATACAAATAGCTCCACAAATCTCAATAGCCTTTGGTCCACCTTCAGTAACTTGGTATATACCCTTGTAAACTCGTGAGGTTTTGGGATCATACAACAAAAACACAAAGATCCTCCATAGTGCAAAACTGTATACCAGGTTTAATGTGGACAAAATCGCCAAGTACAAACTCACATTTAGCAGGGTAGACAATTTGCACGCCCCTCGTAGCTTCATCAGGATAGCGTCATGCTGATTGTCTCTGGTATTTATAAGGGGATCCTACTCGTGATTGGTTAGTTATCATTGTCAATCATTGGGCCATTTTGTTGGAGTCCCGTTTATTTTGGAGACATTTCCACTGCCATTTTCTTATAGTTTTATTGTATCTTGAGAATGTGTGTAATATAAAAGACTGCTGTCATTTTCTTGCGGTTCTGGGTATACCGACTTCTACACTATGTTGTCCCTATACAATTCCAATCTCTGTATATTGTCCTGTCTCTATCCCCACTGCAAGTAGATGGTATTTTGATATGTTTCTAGAATTATTGTTCAGTGCTCGTTTTTAAAAAAAATACCTGCTTTATATATGCTAATTCTGAGTTGAAAAATTAATTATGTATCTTCAAATGTAATGTTTAAAATTCAAACAAAATTTTATTAAATATATTAAACCCCATAAATAGCCCCATTACAGATTAATAATGTAAAATCTTATCTGATGACTGATGAAAAATGGAAATTGATATAAAATATTAATAAAAAACTTAATAAAATTAAAAATGGGCCTTGTTATATTGGAAGCCGAGGTAACCAGATTGGTCCAATACACTCTAGATAGGTGCTTACATAATCCCTTAAAACACTTAAAAATCACTAATGAAACAGTTAAGATTGAATTCAATGTTTAACCCCTTAGTTGCCTGCGTTTGCATAATATAAATCCATTTGGACATTTTGCTCAGTGTGCAGATTTTGTGGCTCCCTCGCCAGTGTTTTTTATATCGCTCGATACCCCAAAATTGCAGTTCCGTTGGATCTTGGTTGTGACATATTGCGAAGTGTTTTGAAACACTATGCTTAGGGAATCCTTTGTTAATTTTTTGGATATGTTCCCTTAATCACATCCATAAGGGTCTTTTGTTGCGTCCAATATACTAGAACCCACATTTGCACTGGAGGCCATACACCACCCCTTCAGTCCTGCATGTTATAAATTCTTTAATTTTAAATTCTTCCCCATTGTTTTCTGATCGAAAGGTAGACCTTTTTATTCCTTCCTTTAGTTGCTTTGCACGCATAACATTTTGGAGAGAGAAGGGGAGAAGCCGCCTGCATTTAAAAACGTAGTTTTTATTATCTTTATTGGGTGGGTCCACTACATTTTTAACATTTATTATTAATCTGTAATGGGGCTATTTATGGGGTTTTTGAAATATATTTAATAAAATTTTGTTTGCATTTTAAACATTACATTTGAAGATACATAATTATTTTTTCAACTCCGAATTAGCATATACAAAGCAGGTATTTTTTAAAAATGAGCACTGAACAATAATTCTAGAAAAAACATAACAAAATACCATCTACTTGCGGTGGGGATAGAGACAGGACAATAAACAGAGATTGGAATTGTATAGGGACAACATAGTGTAGAAGTTGGTATACCCAGAACCGCAAGAAAATGACAGCAGTCTTTTTTATATTACACACTTATTCTCAAGATACAATAAAACTATAAGAAAATGGCAGTGGAAATGTCTCCAAAATAAACGGGACTCCAACAAAATGGCCGCAATGATTGACAATGATAACTAACCAATCACGAGTAGGATCCCCTTTTAAATACCAGAGACAATCAGCATGACGCTATCCTGATGAAGCTACAAGGGGCGTGCGAATTGTCTTCCCTGCTAAATGTGAGTTTGTACTTGGTGATTTTATCCACATTAAACCTGGTATACAGTTTTGCACTATGGAGGATCTTTGTGTTTTTGTTGTATGATCCCAAAACCTCACGAGTTTACAAGGGTATATACCAAGTTACTGAAGGTGGACCAAAGGCTATTGAGATTTGTGGAGCTATTTGTACCCTGGAGAGGAGCATGCAGGATCCTGAGTGATCCATAAGGCGTTGTGGCCCCTGTGGGTCGCAGGGGGAAGGTGAGCGGGCATGCCTGCCATTTAGGATGATTTCTCACCACCTACACCAACACAGGAGCATGTTTTTGAAGAATTGTGGGTGCTATCTCATATGTGAAATCACTGGTTGCTGTGGACATTTGCAATTATACCACCTATATATGGTGACATATCCCTGTATAGGGAATCACTGTGTGCCACTTATTATTTTGGAATTATCACTTGAATATTTTGTTTTGATATATATTGCACTAATCACCTACAAATATCACCTGAATAGATCTGTATATAATTGTGCATTACTACCATATATTGTGTATAAAAGGTATTCGTTTATTTATAGCGCTACATAACTATCAAACTAATTTATCTATTCATCCAGCCTAAGGGGAGGATTGGATGTTAGCAGCTGTCCTTTATCCATAGTAGGCATAGCAGCACAGGAGGATATACAAAATATCATATAGGAGTGCTGCCTTTCAGTGCCACCTATCAATCATGCCTGTCAGTACCCTTCAGTGCCCATCACTACAACCTCATTAGCGCATATCCGTGAAAAAGGACTTATTTACAAAATTTTATAACAGAAGCTAAAACCTTTTTTTGTTTCCAAAATTTTCAGTCTTCTTTTAGTAAAGCAAAAAATATAAAACCCCAGTGGTGCTTAAATACAACCAAAAGAAAGCTCTATCTGTCTCAAAAAAATGATGATAATGTGGTTTGGGTACAGTGTTGCATGACCGTGCAATTGCCATTCAAAGTGCGACAGCACTGATAGCTGAGAATTGGTCTGGGCAGGAAGGGGGGTAAAAGTGCCCAGTAGGCAAGTGGTTAAATGACTTTTTGGATCTTGTATGCATTCCATGATAAAGGCTGATATGAAGTATGTAGAACCATCAGTAATATTTAGATAAGTGTTTCAATGTAACGTCTTCCTCTCACATTAGACATGGCTTCTTGGCTGAAAATTTTGTGTCACTTGTAATGTTGGTTACAGGTACCTGTCAGTTGCTTACTTAATGTTTTCTTCATACTTTATAACAGCGCCCACAATCACAGAGGAAACCACACTACAACTGGAGGATATTATCAAACAGAGGATAAAAGATCAGGTCAGTGCTTTTTCTTTTTTTCTCTCTCTCCTGTTTAGCTGTACTTCATGAATTAGTCTTAATTTTTTTTTTTTTTGGTATTTCATTTGTTCTCACGGATAAATATGATTTGTTTTTTACCATGCATCGCCATAGCCCCCCCCAAGAAATAAAAAAAAAAAAGCAGAACTTTTAATTCAAATAAAAAAAAAAAAAAAGAAAAATGTTTAACAGTATTTACTGGTGTGCTCTTCTGAGCATTTTCAGTTAAAATTTACAGGCATACGTCATCCTTTAACCCTTTCACTGTCGGGGCCGTACCTGACAACTGGAGGTTTTACACATGTTCCTGCTGTGTGTACTGTATATCTGATAAGCTGTTAGATATTAAGTTATTCGGCAGCTGTCCAGTTGCTTTCAAACTACCCCAGTAACGGCCATAAAAAAAAATGTAAAAAAATAAGAAAAAAAATTATCCCCCCCCCCTTACATTTTTTGAGCCCCCCTTCCCCTACATATATTCACACGTATAAAGGTAAAGGCATGCAGTGGGGGCACCAACACTTTTTTTTTTTTTTTTTTTTTCAATGAATGCAAAGAATTCTCTGATTTGGACAAAATAGAAGTTATTTCTCCACCTTTTCATCTTTTCCAATCGGAGAATGCTTTTAAATATGTTTTCCTAAGAGTTTACATGTTTTAAGTGTTAAGTAAGACAGTGTTGAGTTTGACTTGGATAAAGATTAGATCATATACACTATTCCAGTCAACTATTTTGTGCCGTGTTTTAGGATTGCAGATTTCCTTACAACCAGCAGAGGGAGGAAAGTTCTCAATATACGCTGTAGTAGGACATTTGTCTCATAGCATGGTTACTCTCTACTTCTACATTTTCACTTTGGGACATAAACAAGGTTGGGAATCTAGTAGTTTTATTGAATTGATGGTGCATTCCGCTTTATTATAATGTTAACCTAGATTTTCCATTCTCTTAAGACTTTTAAACTGGTCTCATTTGCATGATAAGTGTCTTAGTCAGGCTATTTATTCTCTGTATTTTCCAAGGTGTGGGATGATGTGGTCCGCAAGGAAAAGCCAAAGGAAGATGCCTTTGAGTATAAGAAGCGGCTTACTCTGGACCATGATAAGAGCAAACTGAGTCTAGCAGAGGTTTATGAACAGGAGTACTTGAAACTTAACCAAAAAAAAGTGGAAGAGGAAGAAGATCAAAAGCATGTAGAAATACGGAAATCAATGGACAGCCTGTTCCTGAAGCTAGATGCTTTGTCAAATTTCCATTTCACACCAAAACCAGTAATTATTTTTTTTTATCTTGTTGCTGAACTGAATTTGATTATAAACGTAGTGCAACTTCGGAGGAGCCGCTGGTAATATGCCCGGGTTCCTTTTCCCAGTAGTTGCCCAGCAGCCAGGCACACATGCACTTTCACTCTCTTGGCTAAAGAACCAGTCTAGGGTTGTTGGTTTTGATGTTTTAATAAAGGGTTGAACTTGGATGGGAATTGGGAAAAGTAGGATTCTCCAATAACTTGCTATAACGAACTTGATGACCCTAAACGTGCTTCTTGAAACTTTGAACATTGTCCAGTAACAGCATTGAGGAGGTTGAGCATTCATTGGTGAACAGTCCAAGCAACTGCCCTTTCACAAGCAATGCAATGACTATGCTCTTCAAAACAATACTCCTTAGCAAACACGGCTGACCACCTAGCACACAGGAGGGGTGATGACACTTAGACTCTAGGATCTCTTCTGTACTCACATAATGCCTTTGGATAAATGGTGGCCTCCTACCAGTATCCTGCAAGCAGCTTCTCTCAGTGGTACTAGACTAGAATCTCATACAAAAGCCCCTCGGCCAGCCTTCATCACCAGACAGTGGATCCTAGCTGGGGCCTCCACTCGACAAGCACATGGCAGAATTCCCAGGAAGGGCAAACAAACCCTATAGGTAATGTTCTCACCCTCCGGAATAAGACGCTGATCTCTGCTCCAGAGTATTTATGCGTTCTCCCAGAATCCTCTGGGCCAGACCTCCCAGGGATTTGCTGGGGCTACATAAATGTTAAGCTGCTTATTGAAATCCTCCTGACTCTATTATTCAGAGCTCCTCCAGGAGAACAGGAAGAAGCAAACAATCATGCAGCTTCTGGAGCACACACCAGACCAAAAGAATGAACCCAGCTCCATGATTACAGTGGGCTAAAACTAAATTTACACTAATACTTCGCTATAAACCACAAACAGAATTCTGACCTCATTGGGTACAGTAAGCTAAACTAAATTTGCCCAACAGAACATATAACCCCATTGACTAAAATGTGCCTGAACTATAAATTTACCTAGCCTAGCACCTGACTAGGAGGGTGCTACATAAAATAATACATATGCTGAAGAGATTGGGATGTGATTAGTTGCTATGTCACAGCAGATTACTTGCCAGCACATTCATAAATTGCTGGCTTCTGAAGTAGTGAAGAAGCGTGCATCTTTAAAAACAAATCAACAATAGTTCAAGTATTTCTTGCATCCTAGTTTCTCTTTAAATATAATCGCTATATAACCCCAATCGTTTCTCTTGTATGATTTTGTTGAATATTGAAAAGAATATGGAAAGAACTTTATATATTTTTTATTTATTTTTTTTTAACTTTGCGGTTCCTGGTTGTGTTAGCCCATGTTCCCTGGGGAGGCCAGAAACTGGGGGAACTTATATGCATATCTTGATTTTAGCTCTGAACCCTTAGCTTTGGATTATTGAAACCTCTGAATTTTCAGACAGATATCTAAGCAGTCACATAATCTATCGCCACCCTCACTGCTGCAGAATAGCTGGTCAAGCTGACTCGATAGAGCTAGGAATCCGAGCCATTCTGTGTGGATAAATTTGCTATGGAATTTTTTTTTCTTAGGTCAACTGTTGTTCAGATGTCATTCACAGCTGTTGTATACAAAACTGGGTGTAAAATGTGGTGGGTTTTTTTTTTTGTTTTTTTTTTTAAATCCCTTTATATCATAAAGAAAAGCTTGTCGCTTTAGTCTTCCTGTGATCTAATGCAAAGCAAATTATATGCTACACATACACTAAGAAGGCACTGTGGAATTGCATTATCTTCCTGATGTATGAAATTCTGCAGCCTGCATCTGATGACATCAATTCTTTCATGGTCGCATATAAACATGAGCAATGTATGTGTTAGTCTATGTAGTGTCTATTCAACAGTGGCCAAGCTTGGAAAAACAAATCAGTCTGGTTAATTAAGCAATGAATTTACTGGCTGCTTGGAAAACTAAGAAAATATGATTTTCAGTAACCAATGCTTTTGTCATGCAGTCTATTCCAGAAATTAAGGTGGTATCAAATCTCCCTGCAATCAGTATGGAAGAGGTGGCAGCAGTGGGAGTGAGTGAAGCAGCTCTCCTGGCTCCAGAAGAAGTCCGAGTAAGTAGAAGACATGTACTAGATATATATTCTTTCATACACATGGCTACTAAACAATACAAGTCGTAACATACATAAGCTGAGCTAATGTATGACTTTGGCTTGCAGAGTGCTCAGTCTGATTGGTTCATATTTTCTAGGAGAAGAACAAAGCTGGAGACATAAAAACAAATGCTGAAAAAACAGCCACAGACAAGAAGCGTGACAGACGGAAAAAGAAGACCGTGAAAAAGTTTAAAATAAAGGAAAAAGAGAAACGTCAGAAGCTGGCAGAGAAACAGAGAGAGGAGAAGGGGAAGCAGCCAACAAAACAAGCGGCAGAAGCCAACATCAAGAAACTTGCCAAGGAAGGAAAGGCCACTGTGCTGAAGGTAATTGTCTCTATCCACCAGTTATTGGCAATTTCATTGCCATCTACCCCTAAATGGGCATTCCAGCTCATACCAGGTATTCAGACAATAAGATATTGTAACTATTATTCATCACTTCAGGTCACCCTATTGATTGAAAGTGGCCCTTTGTTGGTGCTGCTTCAGATGGCCTATTTTGTGTGACAGCATGATGTATGATTAATATTGTGTTCCTGCAACATAGGAGCAAGTTTGTAGGAATAACCACAGATTTGGTGAGGGGGTACCGATACCAAGTACCAATACAGAGCATGCAGTCTAAATGGCTGGACATTCTTATATTAATCATAAGAAACATAAGTGAGATTCCAGAGGAGATCTGGTATTATAAGGGCTCGTTCACACTAGGCTGTTTTGCCAACGCTTGCCAAACGCCCCTATAGCGTTTGGCAAGCGTTGGTCCGGCGTTTGCGGAGCGTTTTTTAACGCTCCGCAAACGCCGCATGCGCGGTTTAGCAGCGGTTGCTAGGCGTTTGCCGAGCGTTAATAACGCCCCACAAACGCCTATAATGCAGTTTGAGTGGTGTTACCGCTCCGCAACCGCACCGCAAACGCCGGCCGGGCGTTTGCGGAGCGGCACCATAGACGAGAATAGGAGGCTTCAAAGCCTCCTGACTCGTCCAGAGGCGTCCGTTTTGCCGCGACGCAACGCGACGTGACGCAAACGCTCCCGTTAGAACAGCACCATGTGCTGTAATGTGCAGAATTGGCAGAGGCGTTTGGGAAGCGGTAAAAACGCTTCCCAAACGCCTCTCTGCCGCCTGCACACAAGGCTAGTGTGAACGTAGCCTAAGTCATGCAAAAACCATATTTAAGGTACCCATATACCATGCAGTTTTTTAAATGAGAAGAAGAAATCTTATGATGATTTTTGTTGTGGGAGCAATAAGAAGTTTAAAAAAGTGACAAAAAGTATTGTTAATGGGATATTTTTTAGCAATCTTTTGTAGTGAAAACGTATCAGTCCCTGTTCACAAACATTTTAACAGCAAAAAAAAAAAAAAGCTTGTTTACACTTGCCATTCGTGTGGGCAGTAAAAACATTCAGTTGAACCGCATTTGTACTGCCCCCAGGTGCACCCTCTTAAGTTGCAAAGGTGGCAGCCAGGTTTTGACAGGAATTGTACCTCCTGTCATGTTTGGCAGGCACTACTGCCCCCTGAACGTAACCTATTCAAGAGGTGTTGGGGCTTTAGTGCGGCATTAAGAGGGTTAAAACAGGTGGTGAGGAGACAACACGTTGCCTTCTCATTGCATTTCACATGCCTCTGAAAAGCAATCTTTGTGCACATTGCTTTTCAGAGTAGCTGCATTTCTTACCATAAGTGTAAGCGAGGCCTTCGTGATATGAACTATATGCTTGTGAATTGAATTTTTACTTCTGCAGAAAAAAAAACCTATTGTCTTTGGTCAGTTTTATACATTGCATGGATTTAGCAAATTGAATCACCAAGTCCTTTTTGCTATAATTTGTATTAAAACACATACATGGATTCCACTCACTAACTCCCTACTTTGTGTAGCCACTTCTTCCCCTGTGTTGAATGGGAACATCTTCCTGCTATGGCCAAATGATTCAGCAAGGCAATGCCATGAGCTAGAAGTGACAAGGAAACTACATTTAATTTTGACACTTTTCGAAGACTACAGTGTTGGAAGATTCACATGGAAGATTATTTAAAATCTATTACAAAATGCCTCGTGTATCAATTTTACATAGTACTTCTAATCAATTCCAACCAAGCCCCACTCCAGCTTAGATGCAGAGAAGGGTTAAAGCCTCTGTCATGTTTTATTGCTGTTTGTGAACCTGTT